>NC_138768.1:299297644-299302644 GCF_965119305.1 Pelophylax lessonae
ATGTAATATGGGTACAGTGCAGCATGACTGACCAATTGTCATTTAAAGTATGACAGCATTGAAACCTGAAAATTGGTCTGGGCAGGAAGGGGGTGAAAGTGCCCAGTATTGAAGGGGTTAAAGAGGAACTCCAGTCTCAAATGTAAAAATTAAAAGTCAGCAATTACAATAGCTTTAGCTGCTGACTTACAATAAGCCCCTCAGCTGTCCCACGATCCAGTGCTGTTCTCGGCCCAGGTGTTTTCAGCCTACAGTATGTGTCTCTCTCCCCGATGCCGACATATTTAGTATGGGCACCCGGCATGCAGCTCCACAACTGGGTGGCCACTGATTATGCGCGAGTGGCGATGAGCACTGTGAATGGTCCGGCAGTCTTCTGGGACCTGTAACGTGTCCCAGAAGACTGCGGGAGGGAAGGAGAACTTTCTCTTCCGATCGCCTAGGAAGTGGGAGCCAGTACCTGTCAAAATCTGGTACCCGCACCCCCTCCTCCCCAACTGCTCCATTTCACAAACATGAGCGGAGTAGGAGGCCTTAAAGCAGAACTTACCCTTTTAGGTGGAGCCCTGCTTTAAGCTTATAGTTTATAACAGAAATAAAGCAAACCGTCCATAACTCCAGTCTCATCAAAACAATACAATGGAACACCACTAATATAACAGTCCCATACCATACCTGCTACCACAAAATAACACAGGGATTTAGCAAACATCTCAGTTGCCAAAGAGTCCACGCTTGCTCACAGCTGCGAACCACTCCACTCAGGTCCTGGCTATTTCCTGTTCCTCTTCTGGACCCCTAACCCCTTCAGGAACATAGTCCCTGTATTTACTGTTTGGATGTTCTTTCCCACCCAAATGTCTCTCTAAATTTGTGGTCCCAAACAAGGACTTACCAATTTTGAGACCACTGTAATTCAGCCCTCTTCTCTCCAACCAGACTATCCCAGAATCTCTCACCCTGCATGGGCGAGAGCCCCTGAGTACTAACATTGTCTGTTGCGCTCTCCATTAAAAGGACTACAACCTAAATAGCATGGAAATATATCTCCCTTCCAGTATCTATTCCTGTCAACCTATACACAACAAAGAGACAAAGCAACAAAGAGATTCAAATGGCATCAATTGAATAGCATTGGGTGTATACATATCTAAAATATGTCTATATCAAAGTGCTGTAGAGGAAAATATACAGTATCTGAAAAAAGTGAGTACACCCCTCACATTTTTGTAAATATTTTATTATATCTTTTCATGTGACAACGCTAAAAAAATGGCACTTTGCTACAATGGAAAGTAGTGAGTGTACAGCTTGTATAACAGTATAAATTTGCTGTCCCCTCAAAATAACTCAACACACAGCCATTTATGTCTAAACCGCTGGCAACAAAAGTGAGTACACTCCTAAATGAAAATGTCCACATTGGGCTCAAAATGTCAATATTTTGTGCGGCCATCATTATTTTCCAACACTGCCTTAACCCTCTTGGGCATGGAGTTCACCAGAGCTTCACAGGTTACCACTGGATTCCTCTTTCACCATTCGATGACTACATCACGGAGCCGGTGGAT
This sequence comes from Pelophylax lessonae, assembly GCF_965119305.1. Classification (NCBI taxonomy): domain Eukaryota; kingdom Metazoa; phylum Chordata; class Amphibia; order Anura; family Ranidae; genus Pelophylax; species Pelophylax lessonae. The sequence continues at coordinate 299,299,216 of NC_138768.1, forward strand.
GTTGGAGACCTTGCGCTCCTCCACCTTCCATTTGAGGATGCCCTACAGATGCTAAATAGGGTTTGGGTCTGGAAACATGCTTGGCCAGTCCATCCCCTTTACCCTCAGCTTCTTTAGCAAGGCAGTGGCCATCTTGGAGGTGTGTTTGGGGTCATTATAATGTTGGAATACCCAGTTCATGAAGGGATGGGATCATGCTCTGCTTCAGTATATCACAGCACTTGTTGGCATTCCTGGTTCCCTCAATGAACTGTAGCTCCCCAGTGTCGGCAGCACTCATGCAGCCCCAGACCATGGCACTCCCACCACCATGCTTGACTGTAGGCAAGACACTCTTGTCTTTGTACTCCTCACCTGGTTGCCGCCACACACACTTGACACCATCTGAACCAAGTAAGTTTATCTTGGTCTCACCAGACCACAGGACATGGTTCCAGTAATCCATGTCCTTAGTCTGCTTGTCTTCAGCAAACTTTTTGCGGGCTTTCTTGTGCTTTATCTTTAGAAGAGGCTTCCTTCTGGGACAACAGCCATGCAGACCAATTTGATGCAGAGTGCAGCATATGGTCTGAGCACTGACAGGCTGACCCCCCACCCCTTCAACCTCTGCAGCAATGCAGGCAGCACTAATATATCTATTTCACAAAGACAACCTCTGGATATGAAGCTGAGCATGTGCATTCAACCTCTTTGGTCGACCATGGCGAGGCCTGTTCTAAGTGGAACCTGTCCTGTTAAAGCGCTGTATGGTCTTAGAACCATGCTGCAGCTCAGTTTCAGGGTCTTGGCGATCTTCTTATAACCTAGGCCATCTTTATGTAGAGCAGGGGTCTTCAAACTGCAGTTGTTCAGGAACTACAATTCCATCATGCCTAGTCATGTCTGTGAATGTCAGAGTTTTACAACGCTTCATGGGATGTGTAGCTCCACAACAGCTGGAGGGCCGTAGTTTTAGGATCCCTGATGTAGAGCAACAATTCTTTTTTTCAGATCCTTAGAGAGTTCTTTGCCATAAGGTGCCATGTTGAACTTCCAGTGACCAGTATGAGAGAATGAGAGTAATAACTTTAAATTTAATACACCTTCTCCCCATTCACACCTGAGACCTGGTAACACTAACGAGTCACATGACACTGGGGAGGAAATATGGCTAATTGGGCCCAGTTTAGACATTTTCATTTAGGGGGTGTACTCACTTTTGTTGCCAGTGGTTTAGATATTAATGGCTGTGTGTCTTATTTTGAGGGACAGCAAATTTACACTGTTATACAAGCTGTACACTTACTACTTTTTCATTGTAACAAAGTGTCATTTCTTCAGTGTTGTCACATGAAAAGATATAATAAAATATTTACAAAAATGTGAGGGGTGTACTCACTTTTGTGAGATACTGTATATATTTTTTTTACAATTTTCTCTTTGCCCTGTTTTGCTGGCATGGAGCATGATGATAATATTAACTACTTTCTTCTCTGAGAACAGCTGGTAAAGAATGCAAAGGTTGGAAACTATGTCAAGTAGATAAGTCTCAGATCAGCCTGGGTAAGAGTAAAGCCCCGTACACACGAGTCGAAATTCGGCCGGGAATTTTCTTCCGACGACCGATATGCCGATTTTCGGCTTATTAGTATGGTGCTTCCGACAACCGACTCCGACTTTTCGGCCGAAGAAATTCTGGTGTGCAGGCTATAAAATTTTTGTCCTCCGTCAAAACACGTCCGATTTCCGTGCAGTCAGTACAGATTTCGACAGGGAAAAATCCTATGAGCAAGACTGGGCATGCTCAGAGAAGAAAGAACACAAAGAAAGCAAACCAACACATGACATCACTTCTGAAGTAGAATTCTGTCGGTCGACAAAATTTGTGTGCAGTCTAGAGCACATTCCAACCAACAAAACACCACTCTGGACAAAAGACGGATGACCGGTCGGCGGAAATTCGTTGCGTGTGTACTAGGCTTAAGGTAACTAAAGCATTTTTGGCAGTGTCATATTGAAGGAAGTGGACATATTGCCTATGGTCCAGGCAGCTTCCACCCCTAGGCAGGTTTTCTGGAATTTCTGCATCATTAAATTTAGGTGTGAGCAAAGCAGGGTGTGTGTGTAACTGCCACTATATAGAAACTCATGCTGGAATTTGACCTGGCAATTTGTGGTGCTGTACCACTACTGGTTACCAAATTAATCAAATGGGCCACAAATAACACATACTGCTAGTGGCTTTCAAACAACCACACAGGGATCCTCAGTGTTATCAGTATTGTAGGCCCTCATTATACCGACAGCCTTGTTGAAAAATGAGCTATAAAATATTATAATATCCATATTTTTAAAGCAGCGAATCTGACATTTACCAAACATTTGCTGCCATGTGCATGCGTTTTCAAATGGCAGTTATTGATTCACCACCAGTGAATGTTTGGTGAAAGTCACATGCACTGCTTTATAAATATGCACCTTAGAGTAATTACCCCTTCATATATAAATATGTATACATCTTGCTCACTGGGACACTGATGTTTGATGTAAAAAAAAGATTGCCACAAGCATTAAAGTGAGGCTCTCTGATGAGATACATTAAAGGGTAACTCCACTTTCGTGGGGGAAAAAACAAGCAAATAAAGAAAAAACAATATAGCCTATACAATTGCAACACAAGTCATACATTAATTGAATTCTATTAAATATTGCCTTTCCTTTTCAATCTGCAGCTGCTGTAATTTTTTGAAAATGCAATGAAATATGGCTACCTGGGGGGGAGTTGTGTTCTATATACAGAATGTGTACAGAATGCCCCACAGACATGTAATTTCCTGCTTGTGTGATTGGCTCACTTATTTTCCCAGAAAGTCTGCCCTAAGATACAAGTCAGATTTCTGGCATCCCCTGCAACAAAAATGTCATTTTTGGTGAGATACTCCCAATAGGAACACGTCTAAAGGGATGCAGGCCCAGCAGATTTCCTTATTAGTGCTCTGCAGGTGCACAGCTGATTGATAATTATGAAATCACTCACATTAGACTCACTTTCCCACAGGGGCACAGAGAAACACAGAGGGATAGCTTCAGAATAACAAAAGGTAGGAATATGCAACAAAGTTTCTTATAATCCTTACAATGTACAGAGAACACCCAGAGGGGAATGTTTTTTTATGTTTTAAAGGAATGTGCAGGCTGTGTAAATATATATTTTTTTCGTTATTAGTTATGGTCAAAACAAAAAAGAAAAAATTAAGAACACATTTTTTTAGTTTGGGTTAGTCACGCAAATACGTGGGTAAAAGTTGTTATTTTTAGCCAGTAGGTAGCACTCTTGGAAACAAGCTTGTTCACAGAGCTCCTTAGCACAAGCTGCAATTTACACATTGCAGTGTTTCATCCTTCTAGCAGACTGCTCTGTCTGGAGTTTCAGTCAGACAAATGATGCCT